>NW_027342884.1:0-381 GCF_012295235.1 Primulina huaijiensis
CCAACTTAACAACGCTATCTACCAGGGAGAGTTGGTAAGAGGAGACAACATGGATTTGAGGGATGGCATAGAACACGGCTTGCATCGAGAAAGAAAGCTGCACGAAGACATCGACCGATACCGAAAAGAATTGGAAGAAGAAAAACAGCAAAATGCCAGGAGCAAGAAGAGACTGGAGAATTTAAGTGAGGCTATAAACAGCATTTCGAAGGTGAACCATCATCTGGTTCAACAGGGAGAGGTACTGAAAAACAAGATCACTGTCAAGAACAAGTACCCCCTCCCGAGGATTGACGACCTATTTGATCAGCTTAAAGGAGCCGCAGTCTTTTCGACACTGGATCTGAGGACGGGATACCACCAACTGAAGGTCAGGGCGGA
>NW_027342885.1:0-319 GCF_012295235.1 Primulina huaijiensis
TGGCCCTGGGGAATCGTGGTTTTTCTCACCCACTTCACACGTTCCTTGAAATTTTCGAACGAGTCGACACCAGTTCAACACAAACGGAAGGATTCCTTACAGGCGAAAACTCTGGGGAAAACAAAATTAGCTCGGGGGAATCAAGCTGTTTCCCACGCGAGTGAGCATATCTTTGACCGTGATCCTAGCAATATGGGAATCGGAGAAATCACGGTGTTGGGCCTTTCAGACTTGTGCGATCGGGGACGCAGGAAAAACTTGATGTCGGGGCTCATACACTTGGTACAGAAAATTTCTCGTTCCAAGACTTTGCAAGCCA
>NW_027342886.1:0-362 GCF_012295235.1 Primulina huaijiensis
CATTAGCCTTGTAATCGAAGCGAAGCAAGCACAGTTGCTGCTGCTAGAATTTTACAGCAGCTTTGCTGCGGTTCAGAGGTCACGTACGAGTTCTTGGTTGGCTTTAAGCCTATGGCCTTGGACTGGACAGTACCTCATTGAGTTAGGAAGGCCATGTTTTTGGCCGTTTGTGATTTGGTTAAGTTTAGAAGTCGTACAAGAATTTACGGTGCAATGTACCAAAGTGACTCTCGAAAGAGCGTTTCATGATTTTGGCCTCCATGCACAATTTTAGTGCATTACAGCCCTTTGTATTTATTTTCTATCATTTTAGGTGCATTTTAATCATGACTAAATGATGGTTCGATGTTGGTTCGGGTTGG
>NW_027342887.1:0-585 GCF_012295235.1 Primulina huaijiensis
CTTTATCAATGTGACTACTTACATTCATCAAAGCACTCATAGATTTCACGGCATTGTTATGTGGTGAAGTGGGACTTCTTGTGTGCATCAATAAAGCACATATTTTTCCATCATTAACTCTTTTCCAACCTCTAAAACCATCAACTGTAAATGCAGCATAACGCGCCTCTTTTTCTTGGAAAAGGAAACATGGGAAGCAAAATGTTGCATCTTTATTATGAGAGTACTCCAACCAAGGATATTGCTCAAACCAATTTTTTTGAAATCGCCGGTATTGTTCTCCTAATTTGGTTCGCGGATACTCCACAACAGGTTGATATGGCCCCCTTAAGATATAAGCTCGTCTGATTGCATCTCTTTCATTGACAAGACATTGCCAAATTAGCGTACGCTTGGCCAGATCCATTTGAACATAATCGCTAATATCACTATCAACTCTTTGATACTTGACCGGGTGTTGTTCATCATGGTTTGAGATCTCATCATTAGTTGGAGAATGCTCATCTCTAGTCGATATACTAGCTGTAGATTTAAAATATAAAAACATATTTTTCTTCTTGTCTCTTTGAGCTTCCGTTGAAAGCT
>NW_027342888.1:0-208 GCF_012295235.1 Primulina huaijiensis
CCGAAGAACAGGTAGAGGAAGAAGAATCTGAACAGTTTTGGGGCTCGTGATTTAATTTAATTTTCGAGATTTTGGTAGTAGGGATTTTCGAATTTTAGCAAATTTAAAATTTTATGTTAGACGTTTCCGCAAGTTTATTTTATTTCAGTTGTAAAGGCGGTTGTTTTTTTTTAGATTTATGATTAATAAACTGGTTTTCGGTGTATAC
>NW_027342889.1:0-420 GCF_012295235.1 Primulina huaijiensis
TAGGAAGGCTATGAGGGAATAGGTCTTCACGTGCCTTAGTATAGACAGTAGTTGGCTGGCTTTGCTACTGCCGCTTTCGGATTATATGATCCGAACAAGCCAAGATTCAATGGGGCACTTCATTCGGCTTCCAGCCCTCTCTCATCTTAACCAATGGAAAGACCGGAATGACGCTAATAAGTCCTTTTTATAGAATTACACAAGGAGTCATTCTTGGCAGGCGCTAGATCTTGTTCGTGGTGGGATGCCAGACAGAAGTAAGCCAGTAACTCAGGAGCATCATTCCCAGCCCAAGAAGCAGATAAGATGGATGTGGTAGAATAACAAGATCCAACAGGAAGCCCACTGATAGAGCAAGGTCCTTTACTAAGGAATATGAGATCTATAGCCAATTGAACTAGATCATACTAGCCTCTCCTT
>NW_027342890.1:0-519 GCF_012295235.1 Primulina huaijiensis
CGACCAGACCAAGTGGGGCAGCAAGGACATAAAGTTAGAACAGTCTGTGTCATTCGTCGTCCTGTTCAGAATAAAAACAATAATGGAGGCCAGGCACAACAAAAACCACAGGCTCTTGTTTATGCATTGACTGAAGAACAAGCAGAGGAGGCTGGAGATGATGTCATTGCAGGAACATGCTCTGTTCATGGAATTCCTGCTTATGTTTTGATTGATAGTGGGGCTACTCATTCTTTCATATCTTTGAGATTTGTATCAACACATTCATTGCATGATTCTATTATGTCTGAGCCTCTTACTGTTTCCACACCGTTGGGAAAAGTGTTTAGAACGAAGAAAAGGATTAAGGACGGTGAATTAACTCAATAGGGCCACAAAAGAATAGCCGACCTAATAGTATTGGACATGAATGATTTTGACTGATCGTGGGTATGGTCATAATGAAGAGATGTAGGGCGAAATTAGATTGTCATGAACGTGTGGCACAGTTTGAATCTGAAGATGGGAATAAATTCATAT
>NW_027342891.1:0-322 GCF_012295235.1 Primulina huaijiensis
ATCCTCTTTAAACATAAACATTTTCATAAACCTTTTCATAAACATCTTCATATCAACATAAACATATTCATATTCATATTCATATCCATATTCGTATCCATATTCATATTCATATTCGTATATGTTGAATTCAGATCGTGATTGTGACTCGTATTCTTAAACGTATTGGGCGATGGATCCATCTACATGTAACCACAGTACTCGGCGGCGGGGACACCAGCAACACTCTCACCGGTCAACTGGGCCTTGGCGTTACGTATTAACATATTCGTGTCAATGGAAATACGATCGTCGGGGCTCCCTTTGGGGCCTTTTCCCATAA
>NW_027342892.1:0-231 GCF_012295235.1 Primulina huaijiensis
GATTGTTGAAGATCTAACCGTCCAATTTTAGATCCGAGCTCATTTTCGTACTCCTCTTGGCAAAGGCTTCAAAAGGACGTAAGTTTTATTGTGTTCTAGCATGGTTTGAAATTTATGTATTGGAGGAATCAGTATTTGATTGATCCTATGTGTTCTTGAGATATTAGTCAACATATAATAAAAACCGGATCGAAGAACGGATATCGTATAGAATTATTATCGATTTTCCAG
>NW_027342893.1:0-692 GCF_012295235.1 Primulina huaijiensis
ATTTTGATAAGAAACGGATTTGATATGATTTTTCTACCAAAATGTTTCAAAATGGAATTCTGTGTTGGAGCTGTGTACAACACCTACTGTAATTCGGGTTTATGCCATGTTTGCACTTAGATTCTGGGTTTTTGGTTAAAAAAAAAGTTGTAGATCTATGCGTTGTCTTCGTAATGATATAAGATTCGTTAAATTCCATTAAGAATTGAGCAAGTTATGCTTGTTTTTCTGGAACTGCTCAGTATATGATATTCTGTCCGCGAATTCGGAAGTAGCAGTGTGTTCTTAAAAATTTTGAGAATAATCTACTGGAAGATGGTTTCAACTGGAGAAACTTAGATGATTGAGTTATCTTTTATTTCCAATTGGCGGATATTGATTTGGATAAAAAATGAATTAGATATGAATTTTATGGTCATAGGTGCCGAATCTGAAACTGTAACAGAATTCATTTTTTTTTATTTTGGTTGTGGATGTTTATCCATGTCAAGATGATTGAAGTTCTTGTTGACATCTTCTGATGAAATATGGGTTTTTAAGTTAGGATTCCAACCATGTATGATAAGTATATTTTGGTTAAGTTTTGACCTTAAAACTTAGTATAGGTACAAGCTGAAATTTGGAAATATTGTATTGAATTGGAAATATACTCGACTTGTTATATCATCTTATTGTTAGGCCGATGAGATCAA
>NW_027342894.1:0-1004 GCF_012295235.1 Primulina huaijiensis
AATCAAAAAGATAATTTTAAACCAAAAGAAGAATTTTACAAAAAAACAAGAAGAAAACCATTTAGGAAATTTAAAAATAACAAGCCAGAATTCAAAAGATCCTTCAAAGATATTGAATGTTATAGATGCCATAAGAAAGGTCATACGGCAAATTATTGTAGGTTAAATAAAAAAACTAAATGAATTAGAACTAGAAGAAGAAATATTAAATAAAATTTCTAATCTCTTGATTGATTCTTCTGAAGAAAATTCAGAAACTGAAAATTCTACCAAACTGACGAGTCATTAGTAGATGAACAAATCATAACTAGTAGTGAATCTGAAAAACAAATTAATATGCTCACCAAAGATCAATAACTTTTTATAGATATATTGAAAAATATTAATGATCCAACAATTCAAAAAGAATATCTAGAAAAAATTCTAAAATCTCTAAATGAAAAAGAAGAAAACAAAAAATTCCCAAGTACTTCAAAATATACTTACGACTTAACTGAAATATTAGAAAAAAGAAAAAAAGAAAAAGGGATCACAATTCAAGACTTACAAAAAGATATAAAAGAAATAAAATTAGAAATAAGAAAATTAAAAGAAAAACTGATTCAAAATTCTGAAGCAATAAAATTAATTCTACAAAATATAAACATTGAAAGTTCTTCAGAAACAGAAAATGATGAAACCCAAAAGGTTGAAAATATTGAAACAATTCTTGAAGATTTTCTTTTCGTTTTAAAAGAAATAATTTCTAGAAAATACATCTTAAAAATAAATTTAGTATTTTCAGAAAATATCAAAATGGATACAATAGCCTTATTTGATACTGGTGCAGGCTTAAACTGTATCAAATCAGGAATAGTAGCTAATGAATTCCAACAAAAAACACAAGAAAAATTTTCGGCTGCTAATAATTCAAGATTAAATGTAAATTCATAAACAGACGCATCAATAATAAATAATGGAATTTTCATGAAAACCACTTTTGTTTTAGTAAATGATATTCATCA
>NW_027342895.1:0-217 GCF_012295235.1 Primulina huaijiensis
ACCTTGGGTCGCGATCAGATACAATTGACACAGGGATTCCATGAATTCTCACAATCTCAGCTACATAGACTTCAGCATACTGGTTCATTGTAAACGTCGTCTTGACCGGAAGAAAATGAGCCGACTTGGTTAACATGTCAACAATCACCCAAATGGAGTTGTAACATTTTGATGTTCTTGGAAGTCCCGTTACGAAGTCCATAGTGATGTGCTCCCA
>NW_027342896.1:0-589 GCF_012295235.1 Primulina huaijiensis
ATAATTGTTCTTCGATCCGGTTGCGAATAAACGTTCCCAATAATCGCAAGAACAAATAATAACAATCAAACTCTGATTTTCCCAATCATCTCAACTTCAAAACATGCTGAATGTATTAATACTTACATCCTTTAGAAGAGAATAATAAGAGGAGCAAAAATATAGATTCGGATTCAAATTCGGTTGGCCGGATCTTGCGAAACCTTCAATCTAAGCTAGGATGCAACTTGAAGGAATTCTGAAGCTTTTCTTGTTTCTCTCTCGTCCATATCAAGCTGGGAATGAAGATAACACATTATATATGCATGGCAAGTACACATGGCTTATTCTTTGGTCTGCACGTCTCGCGCATATGCGCGACCATCACCGGCGCATATGCGCGAGACGCTCTTTCTCGGCACTTGACAATTTCAGCTGCTGGCGCATATGCGCGCCCTCTCGTGGCGCATATGCGCCAACTTCTCTGGACAACCACTTTGGCTACTGGACACCTCGCGCATATGCACGCCTCTTGTCGCGCATATGTGCGAAACCTTCGTCTCGACACATCTTGGAACCACACAGCTAGCGCATATGCGCGCCCATTCTT
>NW_027342897.1:0-495 GCF_012295235.1 Primulina huaijiensis
CTCATAGTCAATTCCTTGCCTTTGAGTATAACCTTTTGCAACCAGACTTGCTTTGAAGGTCACTACCTTCCCATCCGCCCCAAGCTTTCTTTTGTAGATCGATTTGCATCCTATGGGAACGATTCCCTCAGGTGGATCCACTAATGTCCAGACTTGGTTTGAATACATTGAGTCCATTTCTGACTGCATGGCTTCAAGCCATTTGGATGAATCAGTATCAGATATTGCTTCCTTAAAGTTCATTGGATCACATCCAACACAAGACTCATCCTGGTCTTGTTCATGAAGAAGCGTATATCTTGCAGGTGGTCTAATAACCCTATCAGACCTTCTAGGAGCTTGGACTTCAACTACTAGTTGTTGGGAAATGGGGATGGGTTCAACTTCTATAGTTGAGGGAGTTTCTTGAATTTCTTCAAATTCTATCATCTTGCCTTTTCTATCTAATAAAAATTCCTTTTTCCAAAAAGGTGGCATTTCTCGAAAAAAACACTT
>NW_027342898.1:0-325 GCF_012295235.1 Primulina huaijiensis
GTCAGCAGCTGGTTCGGTTCGGTTCAGTTCAGTTGGTCAGCTGCTAATTCGGTTCAGTTCAACTGATTCAATTTGTCTGGTTCAGTTCAACTGTTCTGGTTCAACTGGTCTTCAGCTGGTCTGGTTCAGCTCAACTGGTTCGGTTCAGTTCAGTTTCAGCTTGTGTGCTGAAATCAGCCTAGCTGATTTCAGTTTGTGTCAAACTAATAGCTTCATTGTCATTTATCAGCCTCTTAAACTTTGATTCAGACTTTGACCTTTGAAGATGATTTGTATATCCTTGTCTTATCTTTTCAACGCATACTGAATCGCTTCATTTCAATAA
>NW_027342899.1:0-303 GCF_012295235.1 Primulina huaijiensis
ACCGAATCATACCTCTTTGAATTGTATTGTCCCTTACCTTCATTCATTGGTTGAAATTGTTGCTTGGCTGGGAATTTTTGTGGTCTTTCAGGTGCAGGAAGACTTAGAAATTTCGAGGGTTGTGCATCCTTCTTCTTATCTCTGATTCTCTTCAGGTAATCCCCGAAATTATTTGTGATAAAGGAGATAGAGTCCTCACAAAGATCTGATTCATTAACTTCCTGGGATATTTGAAGAAGATCATCATAAGAGTCATTTGAGACTTGGAATGCAATTGTCTTCCCCTTATCTTTCTTCTGCATG
>NW_027342900.1:0-295 GCF_012295235.1 Primulina huaijiensis
CTTAGTAAAACCAAACTCTTTGATTGTACTATCGAATCTAAGGTTTCAACTTCTAGTTGCTTGCTTTAGACCATAAATAGATCTCTGAAGTTTGCATACCATATGCTCACTTCTTGTAATGCCCGAGATTTTGATTCTGTTAAGCTAAGATTCTTGATTTTGAATTGATGTGATTATAGACGGATCAGTCCAAGACCCGATTGGGCCAAGCTTATGACTTACACAAGTTTTGAACAGAACTATCGGCGCCAGAGCAATTTTTGACCGCCCGAGCGCCATGGTTCGACAAGTATAT
>NW_027342901.1:0-317 GCF_012295235.1 Primulina huaijiensis
GATTCATTTTAAAACTTGGACCGGGGTCCCGGTTTTAACCCGAATAAACTCGAAACTTAACCAAATTTTTCTCAACTTTTTACCACTCCTAATAAACACTAAAAAGTCATAAAACAATGTAACCAAGCCCATAAACCCACGGTTGAAAATTCCAGAAAACCACCTAAAGTTCGGTCCATTCTTTATTGCACTCTAGCACCCTCATCTTCCCAAAATTCATGCACTAGCCAAACCCGATGTACCAGCCATGAACCAACAAACCATGGACCTATACCAGACCTCAATGAGCCTACCAGAACCAAGGAATCAGCCCCATG
>NW_027342902.1:0-469 GCF_012295235.1 Primulina huaijiensis
ACCATATACGCGCATAGTCTTCCTCACAAGATAGAATAATGACCAAAAAACCACGAGGAAGGAATTTTAAATCATAAGGTCGCGAAAATCCGATGGTCGCCAAGGACGCAGAGATAGAAGAATTAGGAACAAGCGACCGATTCCCATTGATTTTACCAACAAGGGCAAACTTATAGGGAGCTGCCAAGGATGAAATAACTGAATCGGGAAACCGAATCCCTGGTTTCCCGTTGACGTAAATCGGTTCTGGTATATCAGACATACCATGGCGAACATCGTCAAAACTTTTTTTAATAGATCGGGGAGAAGGAGGCATGGGAGCATCCTTAAAAGATACAGTAGGTGTAAGAAAAGGACCTGTATTGCCGGGAGACGTCGTGCGAGATGTCGGGTGAGATGTACGGGCGGGTTGACTCGGCGGCGACCGGTCGGAGTTGAGGCGTTGGCCGGCGAAGGTGGGGGGAGCTCA
>NW_027342903.1:0-779 GCF_012295235.1 Primulina huaijiensis
TCCAAATTCAATTCCATCAGTTGTTCTAAACGCCTCTCGACATATTCTTTCAATCCATATGTGTTTATCTAAACTTTTCATTTTTTGAAAATTTCTCGAAGAATCTCGTTCAACGCGTTCTTGTAGTGCTTATCGGATTTTTATGGAATTGGATTAAGGAAACAATTAGTATTTGCTTATATTGTTGGGATTGTATCTATCTGAGATAAGTTGACTTAAGCTTCTGACTTAAAATGAACTATTTGATTTGGGGACAATAAATTATTTATGGAAAAAAAACTAGTATGTAAAAATATGAGATAAGAGTTATAATAAGTTTTGAATATTCCAATATAGAAGTTGATTTTTGGGCAATAGTTAACTGTGTGAACATTAATTTGGGTTTTTAAGAAATGCTTAGCGTTAACTTTGAATATGTATGATTTTGGGTGTGAGAAACAATATCTTCAGGTTTAGAAATTTATATTATTTTGGGATAACCAGTAGATTACGACCTTATTTGAATAAAATAAGTTATGAGATATTGCTGGATAGTGAGGAAAATATAGCATAATAAGTTTTGACTTTTGTTACGGTACTAAGAATGATTCAAGGAGAAATACATTCAATAAAATTAGTTTGTGTTGGAGCTCTCTAAGATCATTGTGTCGTTGAAAGTAAGATTAAGCACAAGAATTAATTGAGGATTAATTTCACTTGTACAAGGTTGAATAAGATTTTATTTTATGACGACAGAGTTATAATTTTTGGGATTTGAGTAAATAGGCTATAAATTGATA
>NW_027342904.1:0-321 GCF_012295235.1 Primulina huaijiensis
TGGTTTTTTGCAGACTGTTAGGCTCAATTGGAATTTGCCTTGCAGCCTGAGTGGCATGCCGCGTCTTTTTGTCAAGATGAAGCGTCTTAAGCATCACCTCAGGTGGTGGAATCAGGATGTTTTTGGTAACATTTTTGATAAAATCACCGAGGCTGAGGGTGCAGTTCGTTCTGCTGAGCTGGCATGTGAGGCCGATTCTACTGATTCGAATTGGACTGTCCTGTCCGATCGTAATGCAGATTTGGCTCGTGTCACCGCCATGGAGGAGGATTTTTTGAAACAAAAAGCTGCATGCAACTGGCTTGAGGATGGTGAGCGGAA
>NW_027342905.1:0-246 GCF_012295235.1 Primulina huaijiensis
AGGCGTGGGTATTGTGGGCAGCAACGTTTTCTGAACATGTGAAGATAAGCTCTTCTCTTCAGAACTCTGCGATGCTGATGAGGCTTCAGCAGGTGGAAGACATGCAATGACGGTATTTCGTACGAATGTTCTCCCTCTTGCTTCAGATCCTGGCACTCGGAGGCTCGAAAATGGTAACGATTTCCATGCTTGAGGAAACCGTACAGTAGGTGAAGTTCCTCAAGGACCAGATTTCATGGCTTTACC
>NW_027342906.1:0-2089 GCF_012295235.1 Primulina huaijiensis
AGTCAGTCAGAGGCTGGAGGATATAGATGTGGTCAACGAGTTCTCTAGTGTGTTCCCTGACGATGTTTCAGGAATTCCACCAGACAGAGAGGTGGAGTTCTCTATTGAGCTCATGCCAGGGACAGTGCCGATATCTAAGGCACCCTACCGATGAGCGCCTGCAGAAATGAAGGAGCTTAAGGAACAGGTTCAGGATCTGCTGGATAATGGTTTCATCCGCCCTAGTTTTTCTCCTTGGGGCGCACCAGTTCTTTTTGTTAAGAAGAAGGATGGCAGCATGCGTCTGTGCATTGACTACTGAGAGCTGAACAGAGTTACAATTAAGAATAAATATCCGTTGCCTAGGATCGAGGACTTGTTTGATCAACTTCAGGGAGCCTCAATATTCTCTAAGATAGACCTTCGATCCGGATATCATCAGCTGAAGGTGAGAGAGTCAGATGTGCATAAGACAGCTTTTCGGACGCGTTATGGGCACTATGAGTTCTTGGTGATGTCCTTCGGTTTGACGAACGCGCCAGCGATCTTCATGGATCTCATGAATCGTGTGTTTCAGCCATTCTTGGATCAGTTCGTCATAGTCTTCATTGACGATATACTGATCTATTCGAAGAGCAGGGAGGAGCACAGTCATCATCTGAGAACAGTATTGCAGACTCTACAGGATAGACGACTGTATGCCAAGTTCAGCAAGTGTGAGTTCTGGCTCGATAGAGTGGCATTCTTGGGCCACATCGTATCTCAGGATGGCATAGAGGTCGACCCGAGCAAAGTAAAGGCAATCAGGGATTGGCCAGTTCCGAAGAGCGTGACAGAGATTCGCAGTTTCTTAGGATTGGCAGGTTATTACAGGAAGTTTATCCATGGCTTTTCTTCTATTGCGGTGCCCATGACCGCTTTGATGAAGAAGAATGCCGAGTTTATTTGGGGACAAGAGTGTCAGGAGAGCTTTGACAGACTGAAGCAGGCCTTGACCACCGCACCCGTACTAGCTATGCCATCAGGGCAGGGAGAGTTTGTGGTCTATACCGATGCATCCCAGCTTGGGTTGGGCGCAGTTCTAATGCAGCAGGACAGAGTGATAGCCTATGCGTCCAGACAACTGAAGGGCCATGAGAAGAATTACCCGACTCATGACCTAGAGTTAGCAGCAGTGGTATTCGTCCTGAAGATCTGGAGACACTATCTGTATGGGGAGAAGTGCAGGATTTTCACAGATCATAAGAGCCTGAAGTACTTCTTCACACAGAAGGAACTGAACATGCGTCAGAGGAGATGGCTCGAGCTGGTGAAGGATTATGATTGTGATATTAGCTACCATCTGGGTAAGGCTAATGTCGTTGCAGACTCTCTGAGCAGAAAGCACGCAGTGTTAGCTCATCTGTCAGTACAGAGACCATTGCAGGCTGAGATTCAGAGATTTGAGCTTGCAGTTTATGCTAGGGGCGAGGCCCCGAATCTTGCTACTCTGACATTACAGCCGACTCTGAGAGACAGAATCCGAGTAAGGCAGACTTCCGACGAGCAGTTACAGAAGTGGAAACAGAGGGACGAGGCTAAGGGCCAGAGACTGTATACAGTTATGGACGACATAGTAAGATATAGGGACCGCCTATGGGTTCCTGACAGTGATTCCCTCCGAGCAGATATCTTAAGTGAGGCCCACATCACCCCGTATTCCATCCATCCAGGGAGTACGAAGATGTATAAGGATCTACAGACTCTGTATTGGTGGTCGGGCATGATGAGGGATATTCTGCGGTTTGTCTCCGAGTGTTTGACTTGTCAGCAGGTCAAGGCAGAGCATCAGAGACCTGCAGGGAAGCTGAGACCACTCCCTATTCCTGAGTGGAAATGGGAGAACATTACTATGGACTTCGTGATAGGGCTTCCGAGGACTTCTGGGGGATACAATGCCATCTGGGTGATTGTTGATCGGCTCACCAAGTCAGCTCATTTCTTACCGATTAGGAAAACATTCACCATGACTCAGTACGCAGAGCTGTACATCAGAGAGATAGTCAGACTGCATGGNTGAAGAGTTTTCATCAAGCGTTGGGTACGAAGCTTCTGTTCAGTACCGCTTTTC
>NW_027342907.1:0-232 GCF_012295235.1 Primulina huaijiensis
GGGAATAGTCCAGAGCCTTCGGCGCTCGAGCGGTCACATTCTACCTCCCGAGCGCGAGTCATATTTGGGAAATTATTTGTTTCTATATTTAGAGTTTTAATTATCTTGGTAACTATATTTGATATCTTTTGGATATGTAAACCTATGATGAACGAAATTAGGGGACACTTTTCAGAATATTATTATGGAGTTTATCAAAGTTTTGAGTTTTCTCTCAACTTTTTTCAAGGCT
>NW_027342908.1:0-3745 GCF_012295235.1 Primulina huaijiensis
TAATCGAGTTAGAGCCCGGGTCTTCACAAGAGGAACCCCGTGGCATGGGTCCCCCTCCGCGTAAAGAACATGACAGACCACCTTGTCCTAAATGTGGCAAGCTTCATGGCGGGGAATGTATGCAAGGTTCCAATGTTTGTTATCGTTGTAAAAAGCCAGGGCATCTCGCCAGGAATTGTCCAAGGAGTTCTGAGAAAGTACAGGGACGCCTTTTCTCCATGACTAAAGAGGAGGTGGATGCGGATACATCGATGATCACTGGTATGTTCTTGATTTCTGGTATTACTGCTATTGTTTTACTAGATTCAGGAGCCACGCATTCTTTTATTTCGGAATCGTTTGTAAGGAGACTGGGCATTACAGCAAGTACAACAGAAGCACAACTCGCCATAGCTTTACCTTCTGGACAAGAATTACAGAAAGATCAGATTGTGCGAGGGTGTCCATTATATGTCCAAGGATATCAGATGTATGCTGACTTGATAGTTCTGAGGATGATTGATTTTGATGTGATATTGGGAATGGATTGACTTTCGAAGTACAGAGTTACTATTGACTGTGGCTTAAAGATGATCAAGTTTGCGCCAGTAGGAGCTGAACCATTCACAGTAGCAAGTGCAGGTATATCCTTACCTCGTCAGATAATCTCTTGTATGAAGGCTTGTAAATTTCTACAGAAGGGGTGTCAAGGATATTTAGCATCTATTTTAGTTATTGATCCACCGATTCGTGAATTAAAAGATACAGATGTTGTTTGTGAATTTCTAGAGGTATTTCCTGATGATGTAACAGGCTTACCCCCAGATAGAGAGATCGAATTTTTAATTGATTTTGTGGCAGAAACTCATCCGATCTCAAAAGCTCCTTATCGATTAGCTCCTACAGAAATGAAAGAATTGAAAGAACAGTTACAGGAGTTACTTGATATAGGATTTATTAGACCGAGTTTTTCACCGTGGGGTGCACTTGTTTTGTTTGTGAAAAAGAAAGACGGTACTCTCCGTCCATGTATTGATTATCGGGAGTTGAACAAGGTGACAATCAAAAACAGATATCCACTCCTCAGAATTGATGATTTGTTTGATCAATTACAAGGAGCTGCCATCTTTTCGAAGATTGATTTACGATCAAGCTATCATCAACTAAAAGTGAAATCAGATGATATATCAAATACTGCCTTCCAAACCAGGTACGGGCATTATGAATTTCTTGTAATGCCATTTGGACTAACGAATGCACCAGCTGCTTTTATGGATTTAATGAACATAATTTTCAAGCCATTTCTAGACAAGTTCGTGATTGTATTTATAGATGATATTCTCGTCTACTCACGAACTACAGAGGAGCATCGAGAACATCTGCAATTAGTTTTGCAAACTTTGAAAGATAAACAGTTATATGCCAAATGGAAGAAATGCGAATTTTGGCTTGAACAAGTATCATTCTTGGGTCATATCATTTCCAAAGAAGGCATATCCGTGGATCCAAGCAAGATTGAAGCTGTTAATAACTGGCTACGACCAACTACTGTTACAGAGGTACGTAGTTTTCTTGGGTTAGCTGGTTATTACCGTCGGGTTATAGCGGGATTTTCTAAGATAGCATTGCCTATGACTGCTTTAACACGAGAGAATGTGAAATTTGAATGGAACGAAGTATGTGATCGTAGTTTCCAAAATTTAAAGACAAAATTGACATCAGCACCAGTCCTTGCTATTCCAGAAGGATCAGGAAATTTTGTGGTATACAGTGATGCTTCGAAACAAGGTTTAGGAGCAGTTTTAATGCAACATGGGAAGGTGATTGCTTATGCCTCAAGACAATTGAAAGAATATGAAAAGAATTATCCCACACATGATTTAGAACTGGCAACAGTGGTATTTGCGTTGAACATGGGAAGGTGATTGCTTATGCCGTTGAAATGTACCGAGAGTGAATATTGATCTGTATGAGTACTCCTTTGAATTAGAGGCTAATATGGTACATTGTATATATATGTCTTTTCATATTGGTATTGACAGATTGGATATCGAGATTTCAAGATTTCGACTTGGTAAAACCGAGACTACAAAAAGAAAGGTATAATTCATGTTGATTCGGGAAGATACAACTCGAGTTAGATTTGATTTGAGTTTCCCAAAATCACATACTAGATTTCTATACCTTGCTATGCTTGTGCTTTATCTTGATTTAGTTACACGCATTGAGATAGGAGAGTCATTGGCAGATTTGCCAAACTTTCTAGATGTTCGGTGGTATCGAAGCATAGGAGAAGATCGACTCCGATTGTAGAGACTCGATACAGACACGATCGAAGTCTAGGAATAAGAAGTACCGCCACCACGATTGGGAGAGTAGGTGGGAGACTTGTTACGTCTTATTCACACCGAGATCCCTAGACTTGGATATGAGTCGAGTCAAAGAATAAGAGTCGAAGAATTTTATCTGTATTCACTAATGAGTCATAATTACTGATTCATATGTTATGATTTTGTATTTAATTGCATGACATGCATGTATACTTGTTTTATACTAGGATTTGTTCTCACCGGAGTTTCCGACTGTTGTTGTGTCTGTATGTGTGCATGACAACAGGTGGGACAGGATCAGGGTCGAGACAAAGATGAGAGATCGAGATAGCGTGGTGATTTCGGGCATAGCAGAGGAACTAGTAGTGTTTACACTTGATATGTAATGGGTAATAAACTCTAGTTTGTACGATTTGAATGGAAAAAGTCGTGTATCTACTTTTGTTAAAATAAAATAAAGATGTCGTTTGTGTATGATTTATATACAATCGTTTTTTTTATATTAAAAGCAAAATTTTGATACACATTTTCTAGCAAAGATCCACTTAATCCCAAAGATAATTGAGATAGAGCCAAGGTCCCCACAACAGGTGGTATAAGAGCGATAGATCCTTTAGACTGAACTAGAATAGAATGAGCGGGGGTAGAACATATTTTTCTTCCTTGCTCTGATTGTGCTAGCATGATTTATTGCTTTCACTATTATATGTTGTATTGTTATCTGAGTTGATTACAGCATCTATTTGCAAAGACTGAATCAGAACCGATTCTGGATCAGAGGTATATGATCAGAGGAGGACTGAGACCGATTGTATAGATTGTGTACTAATCCGTTTGATAATCAGATATGCCTCCTCGACGAGTACCGCAACCAGTAGCAGGTCGGGCACCAGAACAGGGCAGTACATCCAATGATCCGATTGATGTCACCGCTACACCGATGGAGACTTTGTTAAAACGGTTTCAGTCATTCTGAAGACCGACACTAAAGGGCACAGAAAATTCATTTGAATGTGAAAGTTGGCTCGATGACATCGAGATGTTATTTGAATCTCTTGACTACACTGACGAACGACGAGTTAAACTTATTGGGCATCAACTGCAAGAAGTTGCAAAGAACTGGTGGCTTACCACGAAAAGAGCCTTGGAGCATCGTGGCACAGAGATCACTTGGAAAGTTTTCAAAGCAGAGTTCTATCAACGATTCTTTCCCGTGTCCTACCGAAAAGACAAAGGTGCTGAATTTGCCAATTTGAGACAGGGACAGCTGAACATCGAATAATATGTTGCTAAATTCTCTGCATTGCTCAGATTTGCTCCTCACGTTACAGAGAGTGACGAGGCCATTGCAAATCAGTTTATTAATGGCTTGAACCCAGATATTTTTACTTTGGTGAATACCGATAGACCTAACAACTTCGCTGAAGCGTTAAACC
>NW_027342908.1:3759-4563 GCF_012295235.1 Primulina huaijiensis
GGGTACAGCAAGCTCAGAGTGTAGGAGCATCTGGTTCCGTAAATCAGCCTGAGAGGCAAGCTTCATCTGTTCATTCCTTTCAGCCAACCACTACACGGACCCAGCCCCGAGCCAGAGGTAGCCAGATAGTGAGCCCGCCTTCCAGACAGCAGGCTCAGGTGTTTGCACTGACAGAGGAGCAGGCCCAAGATGCACCAGACGATGTTGTCGCAGGTAACTGTTTTCTTTGCGGTTATCCTGCCTATGATTTGATAGATACAGGTGCATCTCATACATTCATATCAGAACGTTTTGCATTGATACATGCATTGCCTGTCGAGTCATTATCTGCCGTAGTGTCTGTTACTTCTCCGTTGGGAAGTGGTCTTATATCCGTGACTTCAGTTAGACAGTGTATGCTACAGTTCGAGGGCCACGAGATCGAATTAGACTGTGTTGTGCTTGGGCTATCTGATTTTTATTGTATTGTCGGTATTCATATGTTAGCAAAGTACTGAGCCACTGTAGATTGTTTCCAGAAGATTGTCAGGTTCAGACCAGAGATGGCTGACGAATGGAAATTCTACGGTAAGGGTTCCAGATCTCGGATTCCCTTAGTTTCTGTTTTGACAATGACACGATTGTTACAGAAAGGAGAAGAGGGGTTCCTTCTCTATTCAGTAGATCTACTGAAATCGAGCCTGTCATTGGCAGATCTGCCAGTGGTACGTGAGTTTGCCGATGTATTCCCCGACGAGATTCAAGGGTTACCTCCATCTTGAGAGGTAGATTTTGGCATCGATCTCATTCCAGGTACTGTTCCTA
>NW_027342909.1:0-488 GCF_012295235.1 Primulina huaijiensis
AGCCCCTCATCGAGAGTTGTTGACGAGTTCGGCAAATTATTGAAATAGCAAGCCAAGGTTCATAGTGAACAGATTCAGCAGTTGCTCCGTTTGCAAGGTACAGGTCAAGGTAGAGGCCAAGTGGTTCAAGCAGTTGGAACTCATGGGATCTTTACTGCTTTTAAGAGAATGGATCCGCCTGAGTTTGCAGGAAGCACTGATCCATTGGTGGCAGTAGAGTGGATCAAAGCACTTGAGGCGATATTTGATCATCTCAAGTATGAAGATAAGGACAAAGTTGGTTGTGCAGTATTCATGTAAGTTAATGCTGTACGTATTTGGTGGAATGCTACCAAGGTAGGTGTTGATGTTCCGGCATTAAAGTGGCAAGATTTCACGGATCTTTTCTATGACAAGTACTTCCCAGATGCACTTCGAGCTAGGAAGCTGACTGAATTTTTAGAGCTTCGTCAAGGAAGTATGAATGTTGACGAGTACATTTTGAAGTT
>NW_027342909.1:550-2335 GCF_012295235.1 Primulina huaijiensis
AAGGACAAAGTTGGTTGTGCAGTATTCATGTAAGTTAATGCTGTACGTATTTGGTGGAATGCTACCAAGGTAGGTGTTGATGTTCCGGCATTAAAGTGGCAAGATTTCACGGATCTTTTCTATGACAAGTACTTCCCAGATGCACTTCGAGCTAGGAAGCTGACTGAATTTTTAGAGCTTCTTCAAGGAAGTATGAATGTTGACGAGTACATTTTGAAGTTTGAGGAGGGCTGTCTGTTTGCCTCATATATTGCCTCCAATGACAAAGACAAGGGTGTTCATTTTATTAGAGGACTTCAAGCAGAAATTAGAAGGGACATCAATATGTCTAAGGCGGTGACATTTAAAGAGATTGTGGCTGAAGCATTGTTAGCCGAGCAAGATGAAAAGGATATTGCTAGAGAGAGACAAGTGAGGCAGCAGGCTATTGCTCAAAGAGGTCAAGGTTCGAGCCAAAGAGGAAAAGGCAGTTACAAGGGGAAAGGCAAGATAGAGCCGAGTTCTAAAGCACCGACAGTTCCATCTGATCCAGAGAAGCCGTTGTGTCCCAAGTGTAGTAGGCATCATAGGGGAGAGTGCATATTTGGTACTCACACTTGCTACCGATGTGGTGCTGCAGGCCATATTGCTAAGGACTGTCCGAGAGGATCGAGTAAAGAGAAGGTGCAGGGTCGCATCTTCACCATGACGAAAGAAGGTATAAACCCTGATTCTTCTGTGATCTCTAGCACTATCTTAATTTCAGGCAGATTAGCTACGACATTGATTGATACAGGTGCTACTCATTCTTTTATGTCTGAACTATTTTTTAGATTTTTGGGTTTAGTTCCTTCTATTCTTCCCTTCCAGTTTAATGTTGTATTGCCTTCGGGAGATGTGTTGTGCCCGACGTCTATTGTGTATGCGTGTTCTGTTCAAATTGATGAGCGAGTGGTTTATGCCGATTTGATTATTATTCCGATGGTTGCGTTTGATATTATACTTGGCATGGATTGGCTATCAACTTACCGTGCAGTGATTGATTGCGTTGCTAAGACAGTGAAATTTGCAGATGATGGAAATAAGGAAGGTATGCTCGCCAGTGCAGGTACTTCGCTGGTCCTTCCTTTTATTTCGTGTCTTGAGGCTAAGAAGTTGTTGTTTAGAGGTTGTGAATGGTTTTTGGCTTCGATTGTTGATACATATAGAATTGTGAAGTTGAATATTGATGATATTGATGTTGTGAGAGAGTTCCCTGATGTATTTGAGGATAATGTGCCGGGTTTACCGCCAGACAGAGATGTAGAGTTTGTGATTGATCTAGTCCCCGGAAAGGTTCCTATTTCTAAGGCTCCGTACAGAATGGCCCCTACAGAGATGAAAGAATTGAAGACGCAGTTGCAAGATTTATTAGATAAAGTTTTATTCGGCCGAGTTCTTTGCCTTGGGGAGCTCCGGTTCTTTCCGTCAAGAAGAAAGATGGGTCTTTACGACTGTGCATTGATTACAAATAAATCAACAAAGTGACGATTAAGAATAAATATCCGTTGCCACGGATTGATGAACTTTTTGACCAACTGCAGGGGTCTACAGTGTTTTCGAAGATTGATCTGCGATCTGGCTATTATTAGTTGAAAGTTAGGGAGTCTGATATCCCTAAGACGGCGTTTCGGACCAGGTATGGGCANTAAATCAACAAAGTGACGATTAAGAATAAATATCCTTTGCCACGGATTGATGAACTTTTTGACCAACTGCAGTGGTCTACAGTGTTTTCGAAGATTGATCTGCGATCTGGCTATTATT
>NW_027342910.1:0-624 GCF_012295235.1 Primulina huaijiensis
CAGTTTAAACCTAATAATTTAGAACAATCTAACTAATTGTTCAGAATATATGCCAAGGAATTTCTTCCAAGTCTTCATATCTTGAAAAAGAATATCTTCAAACTTCTGCTTACGAGAGGCTGGAAGTTGTCCTTGGAGTTCTTCTGCTGATTCAGACTCAGGAGAAGTCTCCGACAAGTCACTTGAACTACTCATTTGTTTTGATTTGATAAAAGCATGAATGAATCAGTTTGTAAAATTGCAGGTATTTATAGAAGCTGAAGCGACGGCTCACTGTCTGCACGGATACCAAGAATCATTTATTATTCCTTCAAACTTCGTATCTTCGTATTTATTGCATAGATTCAGGGAGAACAGTAATCTTTCATATTTTCATGCTTTGTCAGAAGCAGAAGAGAGTTTTGTCTGTTCGATAAGACAAAGTATCTACTGGATTTTGTCAAGAATGCTGACAATACTTCAGCACCTTATAACTTCCAGTAGATATTATCATAATACGACAAATCCTCTTCTGATTATTTTCAGTAACTCATTAGACAGCCCGCTCTTTTTTGGGGATCGATGTAGAGTTTAGAGGGAGGGGTGAATAAACTTTTTTCTTTTCTGATTTCTTCTTTTGAAGTT
>NW_027342911.1:0-625 GCF_012295235.1 Primulina huaijiensis
CGACCAACATACTAAACTTTCAGCTCATTCGGAGTTGATTTGCCCATCCAATTTGATGTCCGAAAATCCAAATTTTCCGTCCAAAAAGTCGTCTCCGACCAATTCACCTCCGTTTTTTACAAATGATATACCGTTGGATTCGTCTCTTCAAGGCGAGTCTACTGTTAAAATTTCATGTCAATCGGAGTTGATTTGCCCCTCCGATTTAACTCCCAAAGTGCCGACGGCACTGTTCACAAGTGCGCCGCCCACGATTTCTTCGATTCCGGCTAGCTCCGACCACCGTTCTTCAAATCAAGGCCCGATCTGGAATGCCCACTCCAAGATGCATACATTGGTCCCAGTGCCGTTGTCCAGATCTACGAACACGCCCCTCCAAACCCTTGATGCGCCGCCTTGTTCCGTCGATTCCGCCGCCGTGCATGCACCAAATTCAAATTCCTTTGTACCATCTACTCCTCACGACATGGGTAAACTTTTGGTGTCTTCAATTTCTGGAAATACATCTCGAATCGAAAACGCCCAAATTCAAGTGGGTTCTTCGATTTTGAGCGAGTTCCCCGTCGATTTCAACCGTTTTCCGACCGAGTCTTTCCGTTTCACCACCGGTTCCGAGCTCCCCCCA
>NW_027342912.1:0-1036 GCF_012295235.1 Primulina huaijiensis
CTTTGTTTCCTTCGAGTAGCCATTTTTGCGAGCCAACACGGACCCTTTACGGACCTAGGCACGGGGTCCGTGCCTCCTATTCCTTTTGAGTATTACTTGGCAGTACCTAGACGGACCTGTACACGGACCCGGGGTCGAGGTCCGTGTACTCACGTATTTTAGGAAAAGTTATTTATGATTTTGAGGTTTGATGTTATGGTTTAGTGCAAGGATTTATCAAAGTCGTGTTATTGGAAATTATAGAATATCCTAAGAAATTATTGATCTTGAGAGTAAGCATGATATTTACGTCTAAGTTATGCAAGGTAATTATGAAATTTCATGTAGTATGTTGCAGCAACGGCCCCAGTCAAAGTCCAACGAATCCCTCGACACCCAGTAAGTATGTATGACTTGCAAAGAAAATATTTTAAGTTTTTGAGGTATGCTAAATGTCTTGTGACAAAATTATGTTTAGGATTGGAAAGCGTTAAATTATGAACGGGGACCAATCCACCCGTTAAATTATGAATGGGTTAGATCGAGGTTGGAAAGCGTTAAATTATGAACGGGGACCAACCAGCCCGTTAAATTATGAACGGGGATCTTATGTATGTGGCAGTGGATACGTTTCTGTCAGCCCAGTACTCTGGTTTGTCTGATCAGGCATTTATTATGTTATGGGTCACTTGCTTTGAAACATCCTCTACGAAAAATATTGAAGTTATGTATGTTCAAGTATGTTCAAGTATGCAAGTATGTTTATGAAAAGTTTAAGTTGATGGCACGTCTAATTATGTATGTATGTAAGTTCAAGTTTATGATGTAGGTTCAACTTTCAAGTATGTATTTTATATTTTGAAATTTTATGTTGTTTTATTATGTAGTACTTGCTATCTCCAGTTTATACGTGTTGAGTCTTTAGACTCACTAGACTTGATCGTTGCAGGTGAGTATGTTGAGGAGGAGACAGGAGGTGGCGACCAAGGGGCAGGCTTGGACTGAGCGGAATGCTAAACCCGAGGACCACTAAGTTTATGTTTTTATAAAAAGTTTA
>NW_027342913.1:0-2664 GCF_012295235.1 Primulina huaijiensis
ATTGGTGGTTTACCACAAAGAGAGCGTTGGAGCATCGTGGCACAGGGATCACTTGGAAAGTCTTTAAAGCAGAGTTTTATCAACGCTTCTTTCCCGTGTCATACAGAAAAGATAAAGGTGCTGAATTTGCCAATCTGAGACAGGGACAGTTGAATATCGAAGAATATGTGGCAAAGTTCTCGACATTGCTCAGATTTGCTCCTCACATTGCAGAGAGTGACGAGGCCGTTGCAGATCAGTTTATCAATGGCTTGCATCCTGATATCTTTACCTTGGTGAACACCGGCAGACCGAACAACTTTGCAGATGCCTTGAACCGAGCCAAGGGAGCGGAAGCGGGCCTAATTAAGCAACGAGGACTATCGTATGCTGTTCCGGTTCCAAGACCACCACAACCCTCTTTTCAATCACCTCGCAGATTCGAGAGCGGTGGTAGTAGTAGTGGCAAGAAAGATCAACTGAAAGCTCGAGGAAAACAGTTCAAGAGATCAGGGGGCAGTTCGTCGAGCTCCAGTGGGTCACGACAGAGAGGTCCTGGCGAGAGTACAGAGTATACAGGTGTGTATTGCAGTTCTTGTGGAGGCAGACATGCCACTGAACAGTGTCAGGGTGTGATGGGTCGTTGCAATATCTGCAGACAGTAAGGACACTTCGCCAGGGTTTGTCCACAGAAAGGGATACAGCAAGCTCAGAGTGTAGGAGCATCTGGTTCCGTAAATCAGCCTGAGAGGCAAGCTTCATCTGTTCATTCCTTTCAGCCAACCCCTACACAGACCCAGCCCCGAGCCAGAGGTAGCCAGACAGTGAGCCAGCCTCCTAGACAGCAGGCTCGAGTATTTGCACTGACAGAAGAGCAGGCCCAAGATGCACCAGATGATGTGATTGCAGGTAACTGTTTTCTTTGCGGCTATCCTGCTTATGTATTGATAGATACGGGTGCATCTCATACATTCATATCGGAACGTTTTGCATTGTTACACTCATTGCATGTCGAGTCATTAGCTACTGTAGTGTATGTCTCTTCTCCGTTGGGAAGTGGTCTTATATCAGTGACTTCAGTTAGACAGTGTATGCTTCATTTTGAGGGTCACGAGATTGAGTTAGATTGCATTGTGCTTGGGTTATCTGATTTTGATTGTATTGTCGGTATCGATATGTTAACCAAGTACCGAGCCACCGTAGATTGTTTCCAGAAGATTGTCAGATTCAGACCAGAGATGGCTGACGAGTGGAAATTCTACGGTAAGGGTTCCAGATCTCGGATTCCCTTAGTATCTGTTTTGACAATGACACGATTGTTACAGAAAGGAGCAGAGGGGTTCTTTGTCTATTCAGTAGATNAAATTAGAAGATCTTCTAGCCAGAGAATATATCAGACCGAGTGTTTCTCCTTGGGGCGCTCCAGTGCTATTTGTGCGAAAGAAAGACGGTTCGATGAGATTGTGTATTGATTACCGGCAACTGAATAAGGCGACGGTAAAGAACAAATATCCATTGCCTCGTATCGATGATTTATTTGATCAGTTACAGGGATCCTCTGTCTATTCCAAGATCGATCTGCGATCTGAATATCACCAACTCCGAGTCAGAGATGCCGACATACCAAAGACAGCATTCCGAACCAGGTATGGACATTATGAGTTTATTGTCATGCCTTTTGGTTTAACGAATGCTCCAGCAGTGTTTATGGGCCTGATGAATCGTGTTTTTCAAAAGTATCTAGATGAGTTTGTTATTGTTTTATTGATGATATTTTGGTATATTCCAAGAGTATGGTTGAGCATGCCGAAAATTTAAGAATTGTGTTGCAGACGTTGAGAAATGAGAAATTATATGCTAAACTGTCAAAATGTGAGTTTTGGCTGAGACAGGTTGTCTTTTTGTGGCATATCATATCTGGAGATGGTATTTCTGTTGATTCAAGTAAAGTTGAAGCGGTAATCAGTTGGCCTAGACCGACTTCTGTGCCAGATATACGCAGTTTCATGGGTCTAGCCGGGTAGTATCGACGATTCATCAAAGATTTCTCCAGTATCGCGAAGCCGATTACCCAGTTGACACAAAAGAATGCGCCATTTGTGTGGTCTAAAGCTTGTGAGTCTAGCTTCTTAGAATTGAAGAAGAGGTTAACCAGTGCTCCAGTATTGACGCTACCTTCAGGTACTGGTGATTTCATTGTATATTGTGATGCATCTCATAGCGGATTAGGATGTGTTCTGATGCAGCGGGGGCATGTCATTGCTTATGCCTCAAGACAGTTGAAGCCACCCGAGACTCGTTACCCAATTCATGATCTTGAATTGGCGGCTATTGTGTTTGCACTGAAGATATGGCGACATTATCTTTATGGCGAGAAGTTTGAAATTTACTCGGATCATAAAAGCCTGAAGTATCTGTTCTCTCAATCTGAGTTGAATATGAGACAGCGTAGATGGCTCGATTTGCTGAAAGATTTTGATTGCGAAATTAAGTACTATCCAGGGAAGTCTAATGCAGCAGCGGATGCCTTAAGTCGAAAGGTAAGTGCCTTATCCTTATCGACGATAGGTGTTTCTAATTTGATTAAGGATTGCTGTTTGTCTGGATTAGTATTTGACACAGAGAGTAGACCATTGCGGATTGCTACGATTCAATTAGAACCAGATTTGATTGTTCGCATAAAAG
>NW_027342914.1:0-546 GCF_012295235.1 Primulina huaijiensis
GAGATGTATCCTTTTGGGATGACACTTGGTTTGGGGACGTTCCTTGGTCCTCCCGGTGTGTGGTTCGTGGGGGCCGTGCTGTCCGGGTTTCTCATTTTTTGTCTGAGGGGTCCTGGGATTTTGATCGCCTTTGTACGGTAGTTGCTCCTTCGGTTGCCGAGGAGATTGTTTTGATTCCTGTTCTTTTCGGAGAGCCTGATCTTGCACGCTGGATCCATAGCTCTGATGGTGCTTTTTCAGCGAGATCTGCTTGGGAGCTGATTCGTCAACGTGCTCCGTATTCTGATATCTTCCGCCCGTGTTGGGGGAGCTGGTTGAGGCCTACCATGTCGTTCTTCCTCTGGAGATTCTGGCATCAGTGGCTCCCAGTTGATGAGGTGCTCCAGCACCGGGGTTTTGCGTTAGCTTCGAGATGTCAGTGTTGTGATATGTGCGAGACATTCACACACATATTCCTTCGTAGCCCGGTTGCTCGGTCTGTGTGGAGTTTTTTTGGCGCTATTTTTCGGGTACGTATTCTCGACACTGAGGATTTCAGTTTGTTCT
>NW_027342915.1:0-274 GCF_012295235.1 Primulina huaijiensis
GGTTGTGGTTGTGGCTGTGTTTCTTGAGGTTGAACATGGGCACGTATTTGTGCAGCTCTTCTGTTAAATTCCCTTTCAGCTCGACGTGCCACCGCTTGATCACCTCTCACTGCCCTATGTGGTTGAATCACCACAATGACATTTTTCGGCTTCAACAGTTCTTCATTCACAGCCCAAGTCACTCCCGCATTTTGGCATAATGCTGTGATCAAAGAAGGGTGGAGGAGTTCACTAGGAGAGTTACCATTTGCATATTCAAGCATCGAATTCTGGA
>NW_027342916.1:0-254 GCF_012295235.1 Primulina huaijiensis
GTTGCCTTGGTGCTTGAAAAAGTTGTCTCTACTTTTGCATGCCATACAATATTTTAATCAAAAGTAATCCCCAACTCTTCACCTCCCTAGCANTATGCTTTTGAATGGGCTTGTAACATTTACTAAGGGCCCAAGGACTTTTAATTTAATTGTCTCAAACATATTTGAGCCCAATTAGACTTTACTTGATTTTACTCAAACCCACTAGATAAATAATTATTTCCAATTGGGTTCTACAAGGCCCAATGTTATTT
>NW_027342917.1:0-472 GCF_012295235.1 Primulina huaijiensis
GACAACATAGTGAGACTACATGGAGTTCCGACAAGTATACTGTCTCACAGAGATCCAAGATTTGTATCAAAATTTTGGAAAAGTTTCCAAAAGGCTATGGGGACCAAGATTACTCTCAGCACGACCTATCATCCCCAGACTGATGGCCAAACCGAAAGGACAATTCAGACCCTCGAGGATATGTTGCGGGCATGTGCGCTGGATTTTTCTGGAAATTGGAGTGAACAGTTACCCCTGATCGAATTCGCCTATAACAACAGCTATCACAGTAGCATCGAGATGGCTCCGTATGAGGCTTTGTATGGAAGAAAGTGTAGGTCGCCCCTATATTGGGACGAAGTCGGAGAAAAAGCTGTTACCGGACCAGAACTTGTTCAGATAACCGTTGACAAAGTAGCTGTAATCAAAGAAAGACTCAAGGCAGCCTAAGATAGACAAAAGAGCTGGGCAGATATGAGAAGAAGACCGTTGG
>NW_027342918.1:0-219 GCF_012295235.1 Primulina huaijiensis
TTTTCCTTTCTTACCAAAATGTAAAATGCCCTTCAATGGTGATATATTTGCAAATACATGGTCACCAACCTCAAATTCCAATCGACGGCGTTGCACATCAGCATAGCTTTTCTGTCGACTCTGGGCAGTGTGCTTTCTTTCTCTGATCTTGGTTACCAATTCGGCTGTCTCTTTTACCAATTCAGGGCCTAATAACTTTCGTTCTCCTACTTCATCCAA
>NW_027342920.1:0-414 GCF_012295235.1 Primulina huaijiensis
ACTTAACAATAGAACCAAAAACGAGACGATTAGGATCAACAACTTCATTTTTAATCATGGCTTCGTATTAACCCGAACCAACATTAAACCGACGTTTAACCATGATTAAAAATATCCCTAATATACTGAAAAACATGCATAAGAATTGCAAAACACGAAAATAGGTGAACGAAATCCAAAAACATAAAACACTCTTTCTAGAGTCATTTTGGCACCTTTCACCGTAAATTCTCGTATGACCTCTAAACTCGACCAAATCACAAACGGCCAAAAACATGACCTTCCTAACTCATTGAGGTACCGTCCAGTCCAAGGCCATGGGCTAAAAGCCAACCAAAAACTCAGAAAAACCTCCTGAACCGAAATGAGAGTTGCTGTCAAAATACAGCAGTAGCATTTTGTGTGTTTGTAGTG
>NW_027342921.1:0-200 GCF_012295235.1 Primulina huaijiensis
TCTCTTTGTACAGCTTGGCATTCTCATAAGCCTCCAACCTAAACTAGTCCAATTCATTCAGCTGCAGCACTCTCTCATCACCTGTGGCTTTAGCATCAAAATTCAAAAATTTAGTAGCCCAGTAAGCCTTATGTTCAAGTTCTACAGGTAGGTGGCACGACTTCCCATACAACAATTTAAAAGGAGACATGCCGATGGGG
>NW_027342922.1:0-253 GCF_012295235.1 Primulina huaijiensis
ACCAAAAGTAGGGAATAAGGACCACCACCCCCCTATTCCGGCGTTGGGTCCTAATTAGGTGCCACCTAACCTCAGATTCAAACAATGTCCGCCTTCGCGTACTGTTGTTTATCAATCGGTAATAAGCAACCCGAAAGATTGAATCAAGTCTTTCCTTGTTGATCACATCCCACTCGGAATCCCCATCTTATAGAGACATCTCTAGAGCCCCATTCTATGAGAGCTATTGCATAGGCCTACTGGACAAGGATGT
>NW_027342923.1:0-387 GCF_012295235.1 Primulina huaijiensis
CTATACGAAAGGGCGTGCAGATTACTCCAGAGACAATTATTTCTATAGTTTTAGTCATAGTTCACGTAAACGGTCGCGACACGAGGACTTCCCAGGGAGGTCACCCATCCTAGTGCTGCCCTCGCGCAGGCACGCTTAACTTCGGGGTTCTGATGGGGCGAGAGCAGTGCCGCGCGTTGTCTCTCTCCTCCTTGTCCACACGTGCGCGAGGGATATATGAATAAACAGCCCTCTAAATGTCGGGTGCGATCATACCAGCACTAATGCACCGGATCCCATTTAGAACTCCGAAGTTAAGCGTGCTTGGGCGAGAGCAGTACTAGGATGGGTGACCCCATGGGGAGTCCTCGTGTTGCACCTCTTTTTCGTTTTTTTCTATTTTTGATT
>NW_027342924.1:0-245 GCF_012295235.1 Primulina huaijiensis
CAATAACCTATAATACTTGCTCTCATCTTGTGAAGAATGCTTTTAATCCTTTTCCCTGTCTGTATAATGAAAATGGCTTAGGGAAAGGTCCCTGCCTAATGGTTTTGGAATTGGGCAATCAATCCCTGCTTTGGCTGTCTCCTTCCATTCTTACATGTGCATCATTTTCTGATTCAATTGCACAAGCCCTAGTTTCGACCCTAGCTTTTTTCCTTCCTTCACCTCTCCCACGTGCTCTTTGATGC
>NW_027342925.1:0-201 GCF_012295235.1 Primulina huaijiensis
AAGATCTTGGGCACATGCGCGAAGACTGTGATATGGATCCACGTGAGTAAGAAAAGCAAACACGATTAAATATAAATCGCGCCTTCAATTCAATAGCGAACAAGGATCTAAGTTGTTGTCCCGATCTTTTGAATCAAATATGGTTTGTGATATTCGCCTCTAAATTAAAAAACTTAGCAACAAATATTCACGATAAAACAA
>NW_027342926.1:0-359 GCF_012295235.1 Primulina huaijiensis
TTCACACCAAGTATCGCATTTCGCTACGTTCTTCATCGATGCGAGGGCCGAGATATCCGTTGCCGAGAGTCGTTAGATCTACTCAATATGCGCGCCTCATCACGTCCTGGGTACGACGAACAGCACCAGGATGGCGAGGTGCTCGGTATGCTTTTCCTTGGCGCTTTTCGCGCCCGGAGGTTAGCACGCCCAAGAGACTTGCGCCCCTTAGGTTCCTGGTCGCGGCGTGGGGCACAAAAGCATCCAACGTCGCGAACGCAAGCGTAATTTAAACATGTTCGCGGGTCCGCTTTGCAGGTTTCGACAATGATCCATCCGCAGGTTCACCTACGAAAACCTTGTTACGACTTCTCCTTCCT
>NW_027342927.1:0-1213 GCF_012295235.1 Primulina huaijiensis
CAACTAGATAACTTGAATATTAACTTAGATTTCAGTAAATTTAACGCGAGAGAATAACTTCAAAGCTCGGAGATCAACTCAACATGAAGCCAAGCTGAAAGTAATTGCATCCATCGAAGTACTGTCACGGGAGGAATAAAACCCCAGCTCAAGGACTCGATCCTTCAGGTCGAAGAAGCTCAACCAAGTTTTTCCTAACAAGAATAAAAAGGGAGCTATAAGTGGAGCCAAGAGTTTGGACAAATTGAATATAAAGGAAATAACCTTTGCGTTAACCTATGAAGGAGCTGCGGGAGGAGCTAAAGGCTAGAACATATTAATGATGCAGGAAATGACTCTTTAGAAAATCAAGGTGACATTTAAAGAGTGCATGAGATTTTGAACCACATTAAAACCCTTTCTTGGAGCCTAAGTGGTTGACCAAGGTGGGCTAGGTGGAAGGTCCTTTTGTTGCCTATAAATACTACTCAATAGGTTGAGAAAGAACACACCAACACCTCTCAAATTTTGGTTTTCCCGTCTCCTCACTCTCCCAAATTTTCGGCCAAGCAAGCAAGGAAGAAAGGAGGAATATTTGTACGGCCCAGTGCTGAAACTTTGCGTCGAAGTACTGCCGGATCGAAGACCTCATTTGTCAAAATTAAGTCGAAGTGCTGTCAAACTTTCGAGAGTCAAGTTCGTGCCAAAGTTTGAATTTTCGATTCTACCTTCGATATACTGTAAGTGGGCTTTTGGTTAAGTATTTGTTTCTATTTTAAACTTTGATATAAATAACGTGACATGCATGTTGGTGTGTCCCTTTTTCGAAAATATCAGTGTGTTCTATTTTAAAATTTCGATCGTTTATGTGTTCTCTTCTGTGCTTCGAATTTCTTGGTTCCGCTGTGTCTGTAGGAATAACTCTGAAATCTGAATATCTGAAAACTTCTGTCTGTTACTTCTGAATTCTGTTGCACTGTTACGATTCAAATTTGAAATGGGACGAGAATTGTAGTTCTGTTCTGGCCCCCATTGGTGGGTATAAAACCATGTTCTGTTCCGGCCCACATTGGTTGGTATAAAACCATGTTCTGGCCTCACCCCTTAGAGGACTAACATATTGGGGACAATTTGACCATGGAAATGAGATGAGTAACATTGTTCTGTCCGATCTGTTCTGTTCTGTTCGGAATTGATTTGATCTGTTTCTGAATTGCTATGAATCGTATGATAA
>NW_027342928.1:0-276 GCF_012295235.1 Primulina huaijiensis
ACTTACGAGGTCGCCGTCTCCAGAGCTCTGGCCGCAGAGCAGGACTAGCGAGACATAGAGAGGGATCGCTTGGGGAAGCGACCAGCCCAGGTACCACACCGCCCTCCTCCCCAGCAGCATCAGCAGCAGAACAAGAGGCCTTTTCACGGGCCGCATAGAAACAGAGGTCAGCAGTAGCAGCAGCAGCAGCGGGGACACCCATCCCCGAGGACTTTTGAGCATCCAGTTTGTCCTAAGTGCTCACGTCGCCATCCTGGAGCATGTATGTTTGGCTCA
>NW_027342929.1:0-474 GCF_012295235.1 Primulina huaijiensis
AATTCACCATCCCCAGAACTGCTCGGATTCTTCCTCCTCGATTTCCTCTTCAAACTTATCTGGGAGGGGTTGTAAGGGGGGTGAGTATTTGGGAATACTCAGCAAGTTGGGGAATATCGAATACAATACAAACAACATGCATAACTTTCGAAAATAGAACTTGACTTGCATAATATTTTTCGTATCACATGCATAAACACTTTACCAAGCACTGCGACTCATCTACTTTCTATGGTTTACTGACGTCAGTCCCTAATTTTTACTCCTCTAAGGGGACGAGGCCGTATAGCGGTTATCTCCCTCACCGCGTAAGGGTACGTCATGGTTGGGATTCCCACCCATATACAGTCGACTCCTCACAGTGCTTTGAAAAAAAATCGTATGACAATTCGACATACGAAAAGGAGTAGGAAAAGAATTGTACTCGACTAAAAACGAAAATCACATATGCACAAAATTCGAAATTTTAAACCT
>NW_027342930.1:0-434 GCF_012295235.1 Primulina huaijiensis
GAAACGCTCTTTCGAGAGTCAATTTGGCACATCGCACCGTTAATTTTTGTACGACCTCAAAAATGATCCGAATCACAAACGGCCAAAAACGTGGCCTTCCTAACTCGATGAGGCACTGTCCAGTCCAAGGCCATAAGCTAAAAGCCAACCAAGAACTCAAACGAGCCTCCGAACCGTCACAGCAAGTTGCTGTCCAGAAATTCCAGCAAGCGCACTTGTACTTACATCGCTTCGGTTGCGAGACTATTGGCCATTGGGGCTTGAACCACCGACCCGAGCCTCTTCCCAACATCCTAAGATGTGGCTTGAACCATGGCTAAGGGCCCTAGGCCAACCACAATCCAATCCAACACCTAGGACAACACAAAGCCTCAACCGAGAACAAAAACAATCTGTACCGACATGTTTCTGAAATTTTATTTTGTTACTGTCAT
>NW_027342931.1:0-559 GCF_012295235.1 Primulina huaijiensis
AGTTGACTATGAGGAAACTTTTTCACCAGTTGTTATGTTTAAGTCTATTAGAATACTACTAGCCATAAAAGCATGGTATGACTATGAGATATGGCAAATGGATGTAAAGACTGCATTCCTCAATGGTGACATGAAAGAAGAAATTTATATGTCTCAACCTGAGGGATACACATCAGTAGGAAGTAAGCATAAGGTATGCAAACTTCAGAGATCAATATATGGTCTCAAGCAGGCGTCAAGGAGATGGAACCTCAGATTTGATAGCACTATCAAAGAGTTTGGTTTTGCTAAGAATCGTGAGGAACCATGCGTGTACAAGAAAATCAGTGGGAGTGCAGTGACATTCCTAATACTTTATGTTGATGACATACTACTCATTGGGAATGATGTAGGATTACTGCAATCAACTAAAGTATGGTTAGCAAGTAAATTCTCCATGAAGGACATGGGTGAAGCATCTTATGTATTGGGAATACAGATCTATAGAGATAGATCGAAGAGGATGCCGGGACTCACCCAAGTCACTTATATCGATACCATTCTGAAGATATTCTCTATG
>NW_027342931.1:1403-1861 GCF_012295235.1 Primulina huaijiensis
GCTGCAACCAAAGAGGTAGTTTGGATGAGGAATTTTGTCCAAGAGTTGGGCGTTATTCCTAATGGAGTTGATCCAGTCCCGGTGTACTGCGACAACACTAGTGCCGTTGCGAAAGCAAANAATATAAATTAGTTTTCAGTATTATTATGGGTTGGAATAGGGGAAGAGCACGTGAGTTCAGTAAGCATATATATATATTGTTAGAGTAGATGTCTTGTAAGCCAACTGTTGGCTAGGGAATTTATTGACTCAGTTGTAATAAACAATCTTTATTTTAATATANGGCGAAACGATAGGATTAAAGTTTAAGGGTAGTTGGCTCTAGGACAAGTGGGAGATTGTTAGAGTAGATGTCCTGTAAGCCAACTGTTGGCTAGGGAATTTATTGACTCAGTTGTAATAAACAATCTTTATTTTAATATAATTTACTTTTTAATGGTTTCGTTATACTTTATCTG